>NC_088878.1:35171537-35174338 GCF_032884065.1 Artemia franciscana | reverse complement strand
ATCTTTTTAAGATCAGATAAGAACAAGTTCCGGATCGACACAAGCCCCAGAGCCCGGGGGCAAGTGTTGGAAGTTATGCCCAGAGGGTTCTCACCCACACCCTTTACCCAGAACGTATCCGATTAAAATTTTGAGATAACCATTAAGTTGGAAATAGTTCCAAGATCAGACAAAAAACTACTCGGTTTCAACATAACCCGCCCCCAGCCCTGAGGAAGGGAGCTAACTTATGCCCAGGGGGGTATATGAGGTTTTTTAAGGAAGAGACGGTCGTATAAACTTTGGAGGGGACTCAAATGACTAGAAATTGAAAGTTCTGATTTCTGTTTTTAGAAGCAACACTATAGCATTGCTTGTAGTAAAGGACATAAGGCTTCTATGTTTTATTAATTATTTATTCATTTCCCAGTGGCACTTTATATGGAAGATGTGACCTATAGACTTCAGAGGGGGCTCATTCGATTGACAATTGGGAGTTCTATTGCCTTTTTCAAGAGTCAAATGCGATCAGAGGACAAGTAGCTCCCTAAGCCCTTTTCCCCCAAAAATGCATCTGATAAGGATTTTGAGATAGCTATTATGTTTCAAAGATCAGATAACAAAACCCCGAGGTCAGCACACACTCCCCAGAGTCCAAGGGCAGGTGTTGCAAGTTATGTCCTGGGGGTATATATGGTTCTTATGGAAGGGGGTTCTCACATAAAACTACAGAGGGGGCTTATTTGATTGAAAACGGAAATTTCTAGTTTACTTTTTAAGATTTAAACATAATTGAAGGGCAACTGGCTCCCCACGCCCTTTTTTCCCCAAACCCAACCGATAATAAATTTGGAGATAGCTATTTGTTAAAATTAGTTAAAATCAGATCACAAAAACTCCGAGGCTGACAAATCACCCAGAGTCTGGGGCAGGCGATTTAAGTTGTACCCGGGGGTCTTATTTGGTTCTTATGGAAGAGGTGCTCATATAGACTTCAGAGAGGGCTCATTTCATAGACAAATAGAAAGTTCTAGTTCATTTTTTAAGAGTCAAAAGAGATCGGATGGCCCTGGGGGCATATATGGCTGTTAAAGAAGGGGTGCTCGTATAAACTTCATAGGGGGTTTATTTTATAAACAAATTGAAAGTTATATGATTTTTCCTAAGAGTCAACAGAGATCAGAGGTTCAGTAACCCCCCCCCCACCATTTCTCCAAACCCTTCTGATAAAAAATTTTGAGATAGCCAATTTATCAAAAATAGTTCAAAGGTCAGATAACAAAAACTCAGAGGTCGACACAATCTTGAGTTCTTCAATACCCAAGACAGGTATTGTAAGATATGCCCTTGGGGTTTATATGCTTGTTATGGAAGGGATACTCGTATAAATTTCAGAGGGGGGCTTATTTCATTAGAAATTGAAATTTTTATTTCACTTTTTAAGATTCAAAACAGATCAGGAGGGCACCCCCCCCCCCCCGTGCTGTTTTTCCCTATATCAATCAGATAAGAATTTTGAGACAGCCATTTGGTAAAATTAGTTGTAACATCAGATAATAAAAACTACAGAGTTGAAAAAAAAACCTAGAGTCTGTGGGCAGGCGTTGTGCGTTATTCTCTGGGGGCACATTTGGTTCTCATGGAAGGGAAAGTTGTATGAATCTTAGAGGGGGCTCAATTGATTTGAAATTGAAAGTTCTAGTTCTCTGTTTAAGAGTCAAAGGTGATTAGATGGCAAATACCCCCCCCCCCCCCTCCCGTGTCCCCTTTTACCAAATGGATCCGATCGAATTTTGTATATAGCCATTTTGTCCAAAATAGACTAAAGGTAACATAAAAGAACTCCAGGGAAAACGCTGCTCCCTAGAACTTGGGAGCAACCGCTGTAAGTTATGCTCCTATGTTTCATATGTAAGCGGTGTACGCAAAAAAATTATAGGTGGCTTACTCGATAGGGAATTAAAAGCTCTTTTTCAGTTCCAAAGAAGAGGGGACCAAGCCCCTCTTATTACGGCCTCTTTTCCTCAAACGCATCCAATCGAAACTCTGAGATTGCCATTATATTCAAATTAGCCAAAGGAGAAGTAATCAAAATCATTATGCCTCTGGGGTTTACATAAACTCCCACTGCCCCTCAGGACAAGAGCTGTAAGTTCTGCAGGCTGTTCATTTTTCATACATAAGGTTTTTATCAAAGGGGTAATCGTATATACTTCGAAAAAGGCTAATCCGATTTAAATCGATAGTCCTAGATCCCTTTTTAAAAGTTAAGAAGAATTGGACGGTAAAAATCCCCCCCACCAAGCCCTCTGCTCTAAATTCTTCCGGTTAAAATTCTGAGTAAGCTATTTTATTCAAAATTATCCAAGTATTAAATAGCTATGATTCCAAGTTTGAACGCCCCAGTCCTTGGGGAAATTGCTGCAAGTTGCAGGCCTAATAGCAACCCATCATTGATATATAAAGCTTCTATGGAAGAGTTGGTCATACAAACTTCGGAGGAATTTCATTCCATCGGAAACTGGAATTTATTGTGCCCTTCTTAAGAATCAAAAGGGATAAAACGTAACAATCTCCCCCCCCCCCATTTGTGTCTTTTTTACCCAAATGTATATTATCAAAAAATTTCAAAATAATTATTTTGTTCAAAATAGTCTTTTTTTCACTTATCGTAGCACTTAATTTTCGGGTGGAGGGTCGCTAGCCCAACCGACCCTAGGCCTGGAATCTGATTAGGGCTAGGTTAAACCTAGGTACTGAGATTCCCGGGGTGGGCTTCATCCGCAACATGAGGTTGCGGCCGTCCTGATCGGCATCAGCAT